>NC_056745.1:1254327666-1254337666 GCF_019279795.1 Protopterus annectens
CCCTGTGGGCAGTGGGCCATACCTGTTAACTGTGCAGATCAGCACTGACTAAGATGTAAGCTGTTATAGTGTGTGTTGTGTAATGCAAGACATGCATATTAGTGTGGCCAATAGCTGGTGGAGGAAGTAATGCCATTATGATGGAGACGTGGGTTCCAGAGCCCAACACTTGCAGGACAGTCATGTTAACATGTAATGTAGCATGCAGAAATGCCATTGGTGTGTAATAGGCTTACTTGCAGTCTGCCCCTATATATACCCCCCTAATGTTAGGCTGTGTCCAAATGTGGCACCTGTCTGTGTAGTAGCAAGGCAGAGCAGTGCAGCTGTGCAGGAAAGAGAGTTAGAGAATGTGAACCTGATGTCTGAATGCACCCCATATATATATAGGCATATATATATATATATATATATATATATATATATATATATATATATATAGGTGTGTGTGTGTGTGTGTGTGTGTGTGTGTATATATATATATATATATATATAAATACACATGTATGTCTACAGATATACAGATACCTCTCTCTCTCTATATATATATATATATATATATATATATACATACACACACACACACACACACACACACATATATATATATATATATATATATATATATATATATGTATACACAACTCATAATATATATCTGCACACACACACACACACACACACACACACACACACATATACACACATATATATATATGTGTGTGTGTGTATATGTCTACATATACAAACACACACACACACACACACATATGTATATAAATACATGTCCAGTACTTTTGCATGACAGTGCTGCATGATATGTATGAGGGAACATCACACATATCAATACACACACACACACACACACACACATATATATATATATATATATATATATATATATATATATATATATAGCAGTACTTGTGTGCAAAATGGACGGTTATGTCAGGTGTGAACCCCATGTTGGGAACACATTGCCCTTGTTTGTGAAGGTGGGATTGGGAATTTGGGGAAGGATAGCAGTTATATTTGTGGAGGTGGGGTGGTTGGACGATAGAGAATACAGCCTACAGGGGTGGTATATGGCACATGTGGTGGGTGAACACCCTGGACGGGGAGTGTCATCTGCAATGTGGAAGCCCCATGAGCCCCCATATGGAAACAATGGGATCAAGCCCCCACCCATGGCCAGTCACAACATCAGCTTCACGGCCATGAAGGTGCCTGGGCTGAAGGCTGAGCAGGAGGAGCATGCGGACCCTGTGAGTGTGTACTGAGGGTCTCAAGGTGCTGTAGCACATCCCCCAGGTCTCTGTGGAGCTCCCTATGCACCAGACCCTGGGCCTGACCTCGGGTGACAGGATCATGTCTGTGTGTGCTCCCAGGGGAGGGGGTGAACACCATCCCCTGAGCTGGTTCCACCTGAAGGTAGTGCAGGACCAGTAGATGAGGAGGCCCCAGGGTGGTTCTCACATGTGATGTGGCCTGGCACATGACCAGATGAGGTGGGAGAGGTGGTTCTGCTGGCAACTTTTCCCTAAACATGCTATTGTGTTACTGTTATAGAACATATGTGGGTATTAATAGTCCACACATTCCCAGATCATGTCCAGCAGCATGCATAGATATCCCCAATAACACAAAACAAAAGATGTGCAGCAATCACATAGCAAACGGACCACATGCATATATGGAACCATAGTGGTCCTTACAATGGCATGCAGGTGACATTGTCTATAACAGGCTACCAATGATAGTGTCCCAACAGGGAGCATGACTACAAACACATAGCACAAAGTGTTGTACAATATGATATATCTCCCAATGATAGGTATTCTGTAGACATACCTATTGGGTTGTGTAATCAGATTGTTGTTGCAGATATGGTGGGGGGGAGACAGAGATGTGTATTAAAAACTATGATAACCTTACTGTATGAGGTCCTCAGACCTGTTTCCATCTTTATGACTTTCAGGCAAGATGTCCCGGGAGAGGCTTCCCATTTATACAGCGGAGGAGAATGATGTCATCATCACACACATGGTGCAGCACTACCAGGTATTGTTTAGCCACACAACACATGAGCAGCAGGAGCAGACCACCCTGTGGAATGGTCTTGCCCACAGGGTAAACAATGTCGGCCTGCATAATTGCAGTTATGAGCAGGTCCGGCATCATTGCACAGACCTACTTCGCAATGCCCAATGGCATGCTGCTGCAGTCAGGGGGGATCAGCTCGCAACAGGGGGTAATGCCATCCAGCCACCCGACACATGTTGAGGAGCACCTTGCCAGCCTCGGGGTGCCTGCCCGCCCACACACACACACACACACACACACACACCTGGCGGAGAGCATAGTGGAGGTGGGTGCTACCCACACAGTGCCAGATGAGCCTGCAGGTAAGGCCACAGGGCATATCAGTAGACCACTGTTGCATATCCATCCGCATCTGTACAGTTAGATCATGCATATGTGAGATGACATATATATAGTCTGTTGCTGCGCAGTAGTAATAAACATATGTACATAATCTGTAGTATTGTGGGCTTTTACTGTTCATGTACTGTAATGCTGCACTCACCCTGTACCAATGCCACAGCTATGGCTACTGACATCACATGTCTCACACACTTATATAGGTCCCTCTGGTATACCTCCAAGGCAGCAGCCTGTAGAGTGTGAGTATGGTGTTTGTTCAGGTTTGCCAATACACAGGTCATTTTACGGCCATCGTATATTCCATGCACACATTTAACATAGCTACCCATAATGCATGCCGTACATGTTCACGTATTGTTGCTGTTAACTGCACTGCATCACAGTGGTTACCATGATGGTGTATCTGAAGGGTATGTCAGACTCCTGCAATATAACTAACATCCTGTCATTGCAAAATGTGTGCACAGAGATGAACATAATGGTGGGACAAATGGCCTACAGTAGGGACATGTGTGAAACATCACCTTATACAGTGCTTCAACAGTATATATACCAGTATTTCAATGTCAACTGTTACAGATCTACACTACGACATATCACAATACTGCAGTCCACAACCCTTACAACCTGCAATGTGGTCCTAACATGAGCAATGAATGTGTAATATGGAATTGTATATCTGGACAGCAAATATGGGGAATACATACCTTCACAAACACTGGAAGCATATGTGTGTACACACTCCAGATAAAATATAGTGGAAGCAGCTGTTGAGGTACTGACCACATGCATTTGTCATGGAAATGCACCTTCTAGTAAGTACACGTCCCCAATGTCACACCAAGAAATGGTCTGCTGTCCAAGACATTTGGTCATCAAATGTGCCCACTTAACTGCAACAGAGGCAGCCGTGGCTTGCACACATCTTACATGACATGGCATGGACCCCATACCCAACAGCTAGCACCCAGGAGTTGGACATGTAGCCATACCTCACCATTGCATATACCATAGCAAACAGTGATTGTGGCGAGGTTGTATGGGACAGGAATAATGTAGGAAATAAACAGCTGGCAATCCAAGACAGATGATGTCACATGTAACAAACCAGTCATGCAGGCTGCCTAGTAACTTGCCACAACACTGAGGGAGTTGCAGGAATGTCTAGCAAGTACTAGCTGTGCAGTACCCATGTCAGCAATTGCCTGGACTCTGCAAATGTGTGGCCCATGGGTTAGGGTAATCAGATGGGACAGTTGTGCCACAGGAAACATCAGCCAGGCCTCTCTACAGGTAGCATATGCATAACAGAAAAGGTCCCCAAAAGGCATGCATTGCAATGTGTACTGGTGTACCAAGACCACGTTGGAAACCTACAGACAGTAACCCGTAAGATACATGTGCTGCACAACCAACACCTCACCCCACCTTAGAACCACCATCCCCATCTGTACCGTGCTGGTGCCAGTGTACACCTGTATGTTTGCCATTCATTAGCTGGGACTAGGCTGTTACATGTGATGTTCAGTGTTTGGGACACTGCAAACTGACACATGTGTAGGCCATAGTTGTCAAGCATCTCCAGAAAGGCTGAAGGTGAGGAGGGGGTGTCATCATGACACAACAGTGCACTGCAGCAGGGATCCAAAAGTTGCTACAAATGGCTGTATCTGCTCACAATCAGGGTCAGGAACTGTAGCAGACATAACCCTGACTCCACAGCAATAGTGACGGCAGTGTGTGAACTCCAAGGGATGTGCACATGAGCTGACCTTGCAATCATGCAGAGTTGGGGGACATGTGTAGGGCAGACTGACCAAATATTGACAAATGCAGATGGCCCATGCTAGTATACCCCTACCATGAATAGTGATTGCTGTAGTACACATAACAGTAGGTGAAACAACCATCATGATAAGGGCATGCACACATATGCACCCACGAAGTGTATGCATCTCAGTCAGCATCAGCACAATTAACACATTTGTTTGATGCTGCATTTGATTGTACAGGACATATGTCACATATTATGCTCATGTAATGTTAACATATGCAGTAATGTGGTCCCATGGTATATTAAGGAAGAGGGTGCCATATCAATAAGGGTGTGTACACTCCCCATAGCCACGGTAAGGTTTGACAGTTGTCAGTGTAATTGTATAGTATTGGTCATATATGCACATCAGGCATTCACAAATGACATCTGTCCACATATCATCACAGGTATGTGTTGTACAAACACATAGGGCCTGTGAGCAGCAGAGCAGACATAACTGACACAGTGATTCACATTCAGCAATGGTGTGTACACCTGTGAGGTATGGTGCACAGTACATGACAGGGTGCTGAACAGATGCACAGCAATACTGTGTACATGGGTGCAGTGTTTCCTAGGGGAAGGGGCATCACCTACTAACACAGCCCATGCATCACACACATGTATATTGTTGCTAGCATGGATTGACTATAGCTGCACTACATGCTGTTGAGTTCCATATATTATGCATGTTAACAGATGGGTAATGGGAGGTCTGTGTGTAATATCTTCATGCAACCTCACCTGTAAGTGTATGTGTGTGGCGGGTGGGGGGTATTTTGTCTGTAAGTGCAATCTGATGGAGTGGAAGGGGGTTGATGTGTGTGTGTGTGTGTGTGTGTGTGTGTGTGTGTGTGTGTGTGTGTGTGTGTGTGTGTGTGTGTGTGTGTGTGTGTGTGTGTGTGTATGTGTGTGCGTGTCCATGTATGCACATGTGTGATTGTGGGGTTGTTGATACATCTCGACTTCCCTTTGAAATCATGCAGTACATGGACATGGACTGACACATGTGACAAAAAGAATACTTGTTTGATATGTAATCTCAAGACAGCTGATAGTATAATAAGGTCTGTAGCATGGAACATGCATTGGGAGGGAAACTAGACACCAGGTATACTGTTATAATTGCAATCAGCTGAAAGGTGAAAGAATACCCACGTATGCAGCACTACAGATGCATTGGGGAATTACTAGACAACACCAGTGAGTGTATCCAAATATTATTGTTGTCCACATAATAAATTAATAGAGCAACAGATCTTGCATCTACTGAGCAATAGTTATGTATGACACTCCAGTGTGTGTGACATTATTGAGTGACTGTAGTAGCGCCTGACATATGGGGGCCATACTCACGATGTCTGGACAAACCCAGGGTGAACACTGGATGACAGCAGTGAGTCCTTGTAAAACCGACTCCAATCAAGTCAAAAAGGTAATGGAGTAACAGGTCATGTTTTGTGATCACTTGTCTAGGCAATTAGAAGAATGATACGTTAATGATTGGTATGAATGAGTGTAAGTTTCTAAGTGTGATGCAGGATGGCAAACTTAAGAGAATAACTTGGGACAGTCTGTAAACTCAGGAACAGGTAGGTATTATGGTGGAATGTCAGGGTGTGTGTGTGTGTGTGTGTGTGTGTGTGTGTGTGTGTGTGTGTGTGTGTGTGTGTGTGTGTGTGTGTGTGTGTGTGTGTGTGTGTGTGTGTGTGTACTGTTAAGCAATGACATACAGGTCTTAAAGTGCATTTCTTGTTTTCCCCTTACAAGTGGCGACGTGGTTCAGGGTCCCTCCTGCATGCAATCTGATGTCGGTGTCCATACAGACACTGAAAATGATGATAGGTGTGTTGAGGCACAAGTGGGGTTGTCAGAGGCTAAAACTGCACCATTGTTTGACATCCCACTGTTATCCACCCCATCCCCGCACACAGTCACAGTGACTATAGATACCCCATCACCAATTGCCATAGCAGAGGGACAGTTGGCAGTTGGTGGCAGTGCACAGGACAGTGTGGCATCTATGGCTGCTGTGTCTGGACACAGCAGCCATAGCCAGATGTCTGGCAGGGTACTACAAAGGCAGATGTACAGGGGTGCTCATGGGAGGGCTGCTGGTCATCATGCCCCTGACAGAAATGCCACACCTAGTACCACCAGACGCATATTTCAGGCTGTCATGGAGGTGCAGGCACGTATGGAATGGTACACCAGACAGGGTCTGAGGCTGCAGAAGGCTGCTCTTTTAGCTGTAAGTGACAACATCCGTGATCTTGCAGGTGCCCTCTGTTATTTTACAGAGGTCATGGATAGATGGTGGGATGAGATGGTGGGACTCCTCGACTGTGGATTGTCCGTGCTAGAGCATGTGGTGGGAGTGGTGCAATGGCCACGTGGACATAGGCCAGCAACACCAACATCTGGAGGTCGACATGGGCATGCAAGGATACGAAGCCGCTCCCGTAGTGGCAGTACCAGCCTCAGCACTGCAGGGGGATGCTGTCCACACCACACCACAGCAGGCCATGTGCACGTGGTCCTGGCCAGTCCCAGGAGGGACTTGGTTCCAGCAGACATATGTCATCAGGGGAGAGTAGCATATTGAGGCTTGTACCTGGACTTGCCTGTGGATCCCCTGGCAGGCACAGTTCTCCTGTCCGTGGCCAGAGGCAGTGAACTGCACACCCTGCCAAGTATGGTCTGCAGCTGTCCAACAAACACTTGTACAGGGCAGCCACATGGCAGAACTGTGTGCAAGCATACTCACACACAATACAAACACACCTAGGGTATACCTACACACACCACATCACCACGGCCGTATCAGTAATTAAAACCCCTCACTCACACACATGGTGTCAAACCTATGGTCCAGCCTATGTCTCTAGTAAACCAACAACACACCCTGTGCATATGATGATACCTGTGTCACATCCCTGTCATCCATAACATTGATGCAGGGACAGGCTAATATGGTTCTGATTCACATGGTGACTGTATTACAGTGTACCAATGTACTGCTGTGTAACATGTTGTCAGCAGTAATGTTTAATGCTTACATGTCGGGTAGTGTAGTGGTCCAGCCATGATGCATTATAGCTGTTATTAACACTGAGTGATTGTGGTCTCCATAATGTTATCCATTTGTATTGTAGGTGTCCATGTGTCAGCAGTAGGATGGTCTGTTGTCATATCTCACAAGGGCTATGGCACTGTGGTGACACTTTGTATGTGCCATATCCTGGGTACAGGTGAACACATGTCATAAGTCTGTATAACAGTTACTGCCTGCGCCACATGGCTGATAGGTCTGGGGGTGGTGTATACAGGTGAGTGCATGGTGGCTGCTATTAGCAGCCCTTCTACAGTGGACAATGCTAGTTGCACTGGGTGGTACAAACCACATGTTTTTGTATAACACACACACAGGCTTAGGTGTTGATACACTACACAGAGAATACTGTACACATGGATGTATGTACCTGTGCAAGAAACCCATTGTAGCCTATGTAATTCCACCAAGCCAGACTATGCAGAACAATACATCATGGAATAAGCAGTCCACTAGTTTAATGTCATTCACAATGGTACCGGCAGGGTATATGTCCCCTTCCCCAATGTAGCGCAATCCTCAACACAGTAAACATATGTGTGCTGGTATGGGTGGCATACCCCTACCTTTTGGAGGGTGAGAGGTGCTGTAGAACCACAGATAGTGTGATAGACAAATACCTAACCTGTTAACATGAACTGTACAGTATTACAGCCAGCTACACAGGGGGATACAGTCAACAGTAACTGCAATGATGTTGGCTGTATCCACAACAGCCACACCCAGCTATATATACCAATCCTAGTATTGCTGCACACCTATACAGTGGAGAAGAGGCCATTTACACAGCTAACAGTAGTTGTGATGCAATGTATGTCCACAGGATGATACCTGTGACATGCTAGCATATGCCATGCAATTCTTGGACAGATGACCCCCTGGGACATGTATATTCTGCAACCTGAAGTAGATCCCTCCAAATACACACACACTCTTACTTGGCAACACTGGGACTAGGCACCTACCTAGATATGTAGTGCTACTGATGTGTGTGGCTTTAATTGCACACTCCACACAGCTTTTAGGATGAGGTGTGTTCCAGGTTACATGTTACATGCAGAACGTCCCCAAGCATGTACAGTATGGTAATGGGGGATGTAATGGTTGTATATGGACAATACATAGTGTGACATACTGTCATATACACATTGACAAACATTTAACAGTCAGACACACATCTGAATGACCTGGGCCTATCAGTGCTAACTACCTTATGTATGTTAATCATGTGCTGTGTGCAATGTGCAATGTGTCCATTGTGTTACAGGTAGGTTGCACACAGCACATGATTAACTGGGCCAGATAGTGTTATCAGTTACCTGTACGGTTGATGGTGACAGTGGTCACCATACACTGGTACATGGGACATGTACCAGGGGTACCATGGTGTAATGACAGTATACCCAGCACCCACACCCCACTGTGGATATTGTAGACACTGAAACTGATGATGACACTCTGACATACCCATCACACACTGATCAGGACTGCAATACAACACCTCGTCCATCCCAAGAGTGCTACTACAGGGATATGCATCTAATGCACATGCCACAGGCATAGTAGGATGATGCATTGTCATGCCTCTCCTATGGGCAGCAACATCACTATCTCTAATACTGTGTGGCAATGTGCATTGTAATATGAGTATGTGGCCTCGGAATGCTGTACCCTACATATATACACACATGCACACATACACACACTTGCCAGAACTCAGTGGGTATCCCATGCCTATCAACCCATTTGTACAACAGTGTTGTGCTGGTATTGCAATGCCCAGGTAGTCCTTAGGTAGAGGAGAGTAACAAGGTACATGTAATGTCCGGTACAGCAGCAGCCACATCTAACTATGGCAATGGGTGTTGCGGTGGGTGTGAAGGGCCTCATGGTATTCCCAACTACAGGTCTACAAACACACAGACCCTGATATTCTCAGTAATGCACACATACACATTTGTCAGTACTGGGGTGCATCATTGCAGGTGTTCATAGGTGTGTATCAGGCTATTGTCCATGGAGAGATGGGAAGTGTAGGGGATGTGTGTACAGTGGTATCAAGCCACCTGCCATGTGCCAGCAGGCCATGTATCAACAGACACCACTGTGGTGACTTTCAGGGTGAGAGTGACATGCATCAGCCAATCCTCTGGGTGCCTCCTGCAGAGGGCCGGTGAGATGCTCCAGTTGACATGTATGCAACATGTATTACATAACATGGTTATTGTCTGTCTTGGAGACCTGTACCCAAGCATGTTCTGTTGACTGTGGTAGTGTAGTGGAGGTATCCATGGCATGTGGTGCGTATAGAGTGTTGAGTCCTATCTGTGGCATTTATAACACAGCTGGGCAGACATGTCAGTGTCAGTCAAGCATAGATTGCCTGTATGTATCCAAGATGGATACCTGACATCTGCACATCTGTACAGGGACTGACAGACATCAGCTCACCAACTAGCTATGCATTACGATAAATGTGTTGACAGATAGACATCTGACACCAATAGGTATGTCATTACTACATGATGGCAGCCCTCACTGGCACATGTTATACACACAGTAGACTACAGTTATTTTCCACATGTCAGATCATTATCCAGTAGGAAATTTATAATGAGACACAGCTC
>NC_056745.1:1254340166-1254362666 GCF_019279795.1 Protopterus annectens
TGCTATTGACATGTACGCCATCAGTTACTGGCAGACAGCCTAAGGTCATCATAGTACAGTACCACTGATATCACAGTAATGATCCTGTGGATTACAGCAGATATATGACCAATAAATGTGGACAGTATGGCACACTGTGGTCAGTCCAGAGGTATACACAGATCCCCTTAGTGTGAGACATGTGGACCAAGCCTGACAATATGTAAATGGGTATATCACGTAAATACTGGACTACATATGCCCACACAGTTTATGCATTCACACACTCCTGTCTGTCCTGACACATAATAACCAGTGGTGCAGAGGTCACATGGCCACATACTACCCACTAGTTATTGACATACATCTGTACAACATCCCACTGCTTTGTCAGAAATACATAACAGTTATGGTGGCCCGGTAGCAGTACATCAGGCAAATAACTGGACATAACATCACACTGGGTAATTACACTAAACTGCTACACATGTAACAAAGCAATGTGCAAACTACAGGCAGACTGCCACAACACTGGCCTACATTTCTTATGGGAGAATACACATGTACCTGCAAATATAGCAGGCTCTACAGGCATGTGACAGTACAGAGTAAAAGACACCTGTGTGAAGGTGCATACCCACAACCACAGCCACATATGGTAAGCAAGCTTAATATTACAGTATATGGACTGTCTGATCAACACCATCCTCATATGTGCCACTCACACACTAACCCTACATATACTGGGCCACAACACAGTGTGGTCCAATGCCTGTCTGTGGCATGGGACATGTGTGTGTTTGGCCTTACAAACATGTAAGCCAATAAGGTACCATACACAGGAGCAGCATGTAACATCAGATAGAACAGGACCAAGAACAATGACATCTACCACAGTCTGTACACAGGCCAAGGTACGTATTCTCAATACACACACTGTCAACAATCACCATAAGTACACAGACCTCACTACTGTACACACAACCACAGACTGCCCAGGTTATTCCTCAAATATAACCCCTACTATGCATAACATGTCCAGTAGTCTGATATCTCACTGGCTTGTTATCAGGTATGATGCTAATAAATAATGGTGTGCAGAACATATGCACCTCTTACTGCATGACATATGTACAAAGGTTGACAGACTTGTGACTGGAGGCACAAACACAAGGCCAATATTGACATGTTGCTGTGATAACCTCATACATTTACTGTTGTAACAGGGTTTGTTGTGACATATGTCCTATGAGGGATATGAAGTCAGTAACTCTCATGGCTGTCACCATGTACTGACTGCAATCCTCAGACGATGCTTCTGCAGTTCTAAGATAGGTAATCTTTGAGTAACACAAGACACATAAGACTCCAAACACTGACTAGTCTGCAGATAACCCTACAGGTGGGAGTTTCCTCAAACACATAACACTGTCATGACAGGTATTAAATCATGTAGACCAGCCATATCCACACAAACCCTGTTAAACCAAAAATTACTCCAAATGCAGAAGAGCAACACTTACATTCTGTAGTCATGTCTGGAACATCCCCTTCCTATTTGTTGACCTGTCCACAGTGTATGTTGTTAGAGGTATATCCCACTACCATCTGTGATGCTGTTTGCCAAACACCAACATGAAGTCCTGCTCACAGTGAATGAAAAGGGCCAGCAGCCACGTGATGTTCCTAGTTATAGCAGTGTGTTTCCATACAGTTGGTTATGGGAATGTTACCACAGCTGTTCCACATGCAATCAGCTAGTGGGAGACTGCAATTTGTGCAAAGGCAATCAGCTGATCATGAGCATCACTTATAAAACACAAGCTGCTGCCTAAACAAAGCAGGTGTACTTCTCCACATCCACCAGAGGGAGTGAGAGAGACAGACAGAGACAAAGAAAGACAGGGAGGGGGTGGGAGAGAAAATCTAAGCATGCTTGTGTCACACACTTACCAGTATGGGGTTTCAACCCCCTTCCTGATTATGTATTGCTATTACATGTCTATGCAGTTTTTGCATGTGCCACAGAGCTTGCATGTTGAGGAGCTGTCCAAAAGTATATTTGATGGTGAGTGACATCAGCGACAGTGATAAAGGAGGGATAAGGTAGGTGTAGTACATGTCCCTGTCCACAAGTACAGGTGTCAAGGTTGACACAGCCACACTCTCTCAGGGTCAGGATTAGACTTCCTAACTAGCTAGTTTGCCACAATACAGTAATACGCAGGTATCACATGCACCACAGGGGTTATTAGGCTGATATATGGGTAAAGGGTATGTTAAGGTGTCTGAAATCAGAAGGCATGCTTCAGTAGGCCAATGGGAGGTGTAGTGAGTGTGATTGGTGTCCAAATCATTATACTCCACACAGACGTACACACACACACACACACACACACACACACACACACACACACACACACACACACACACACACACACACACACAGGTTTGCCAGTACTGACATGTATGGGTGCATTGCTTCACAGGTGTGTAGTGGTTGACTGTACCAGAAGGCTGTACAAGGCTAGGTAAAGGGCATACCTTGGCATCAGGCTACATGCAATGGTCTGCAGTGTGGCTCAGGGGTGTAGTGTCTGGATTGGCCCACACAGGTGGGTATTATATTCGCCATCCAGTCGTCTGGGTTACTATTGTGGGTGGCCAGTGTTGTGCAATGCTTGCCATGTATGTGTTATATATTCCATAACATGGATGGTGTCTGGGATGTTCACATATCCCACATGCATGTTCTGTGACATGTGGAAGTGTACCTGGGGTGTCTGGGGAATGTTGTGTAGACAGATTGTTATCATCAGATGTGCTGTTCCTGACCTCATGTGGTGAGAACTGGCAATGGACACCAGGTTGACCCTGCACCTACATTGACAGCATGATACAGGTATTCCCTGGTATCAGTGCTATCTGTCCATACAGGGCATGTGTATAAGGCATGGTATGTCCTTTGTGGGTTACATTTGCTGGCTCTACAGTTGTTGCAGGCATCCAGTGGGGAACATAGCGAAGGAGCACTGTATGCAATGATTTGCCTATTGTAGGGATGGGACAGGGTGCCATGTCCTCTGTAGCCCACTGCAATCACACCATAGTTACTATCTGTGGGCAATATGCAGGGAACTACCAATATAGTGGTTGTTGCCTAGCCGAGTGTGTTTGTATATGAGACATGGGTGGAAAGTGTTCTCTGGATAATACAAGGGTTGCCTATACTGTTCCCCAAGCCATGATGTCACATGTAGGGGTATGGACTGTCTACCCCAGCCTCTCTGCTGTTTGACATCTGTTATCCTTGTAAGGTGGACATTGTGACATATAATAGACCCACCATATAAGAAATTTGCAAAACCTGCTCCACAATGAGTACTGTTATTACATACTCAAGCTACCTCCACACAGGATACATATAACACGTATATACACACACACACACACACACACACACACACACACACACACACACACACACACACACACACACACACACACACACACACACACACACACACACACACACAGTCTCACAGTTGCCATGTATGTAATTAGAACACCTACCTAACTAGTACATTAAACTAAAGCATTACATAGTTATAGCACACAGCAGAAAGCTTACTGGGATACTCTTTCCCCAAAGGTGCATTTCAAAGTGAATGACATCAGCAGGCTTGCCAAAGTAGGGCAATGGAAGTTGTAGTGACTGTGAATGGCCTCAAAAGCATTGATCACTCCACAGACAAATACACACACAAAGTTTTACAGTTGCCATGTCTGGGATTAGAACTCCTACTTCACTAGTACATTACACGACAGCATTGCGCAGTTATAGCATGCGCCATAGAAATTACTGGGCTACTTCTTCCTGAGAGGTGTATTTCAAAGTGAATGACATCAGCAGCCTTGCCAAGGTTGGGCAATGGAAAGTGTAGGTCATAGGTTCATAGGTTGGTACTAGGCTATCGGCCCTAGGGCCTATACATGCCTAGCCATGACAATTCCCTGGCTATGTCTTCCCACAGTATTTACTTCCATGGACCCCTGTCTAGCAGGGCAACTGACATGATCCCCGGGGTCAGTTTCCTATCTCACATCCAGTCGTCCAGGTTCCTTTTGAAGAGGGCCAAAGAGGCACTCTGCTTGACATGTATGGGCAGTCTATTCCAGAGTCTGGGAAGTCTCTGGGTCAGGAACACATCCCTCCAGCATGTATTGTTCATTATGATGACAAGGTTTGGATCCCTGGAGCATGTGGCTGTGAGGGTTTGGAATTCCTTAAGTGTAGCATGTCCAACAGCTCTGGGTTTGACAAGGCATTATATGTTACGCAGAGATTGCCTCTGAGTACACAATATGTGACAGAGTATAGCTGGATGATATTCAGATGGTCAGCATAGGTTATCTGGTTTAGGCCTGTGATTCTTTTTAGTGAGGTATGTCTGCAGCCTTTCTAGTTGTTGCAGATGTCTTGAGAGGTACATACATAATGGGCCATTGTAGTCTATACAAGGTCTACTGAGAGATGGCTACAGTGGGACAATGGCCTCCTTTTCCCCAGATGTAAAGCCCTTAGTGATGAGGTGTGCCACATAGGTGGATTTCCTGACTGTTGTGGTGATGTGGTTATCACAGGTGAGACCACTTATCACACTTTAGGTTTTTAGTGTACTGCCACCTATGTGGTACTTCACAGGTACATGTCCCTTCCCAAAGTGGATAACTATACATTTCTTGGCATTGATCTTGAGGCCATGGCTCAGGCACCAAGAATCTCTTTCTGTAAGGCCCTTCTGTAGAATATCCAAATCATGTGTGGATTCAATATTGTCTACCAGTGTGCAGCTATCTCCGAACTTTGCTTGCCAGAGTCCCTTAGTGCTGGACTGTACTTCAGAGCAGTAGGACTGAACCCTGAGGTACTCCAACTGTCACTTTTCTGGAGCTGGAGTTGGTGTCGCCTACATTTACAGTGTGGGTTCTGTCAGTACAGCAATTGGCAGCCCATTGGGTGACATAGGGATTAATGGCCAGTTTGGTACATTTATCTATGATGCCAGAATGGGTATGTTGTTGAAGGCCTTGGCTAGGTCTGGATAGGCTGTGTGAACCACCTTACTCTCATCCAAAGCTCTGGAGACTGATTCAAAGTTGTCAATCAGGTTGAGGTGACATGATTAGCCCTTCACAAACCCAACCTGTTTGGGATCCAGTGTTTGCAGGTTGCCAATGTCTTTGTTTTAATTTCCATGCTAATACAGTCCATGACCCTGCAGATTAGGCATGTCATATTGCTGGGGCTGTAGTTCCCAGGATCCAAGGTGGACCCCCCTTGTGGAATGGGATAACTGTAGCTGTGCACCACACAGTGGGCACAAAACCTGAGGTGTGGCTATGATTAGACATGGCACATAGGTGAGGTGCCAGTTCATTTTTTAGTTCATGTAGTACACAGCCCAGGATGTTGACTGGTCCAATGGCTGCTGTCTTAGCTCTGGAGAGTGTGGTTTTTACCTGTGTGGCCATTTTAACTGGAATCTGGCAAACTTTCATTGTTGAGATGGGCCTTTTCGGGGTGGGTGCAGTTAGCACTTAATTGATCTGCCAGGATACTGGCAATATCCTTGGGATCAGTATATTTAATACAATCCTGTAGTAGCTCAGAGCAGATCTGAGCATTGCCATTTAAATTCCTGACATAGCTATGGAACGACTTGTAGTTGTCTTTGGCATCTTTGGCTATATTATGTTCATAACTAGCTTTGGTGGATGTTATGAGGGATCTCAGCTTTTTACTGTGGCTGGTAAGAAAGTATGTTGCATCCTGGAAATTCCCCTCACTTCTGCAACAGTTTCTTCCTTTTGTTGTACAGTATGTTTATGGCAGAGGGCCACCACATTGGCTTTCTTTTCTTGATGGGGTGCATCTTGGTTCTATATTGGATGACACAATCCAAGCACTAGTGGATGTGCTCGTACATTGCCTTCATGTAGGATTCAGCAGTCATCCTTTCAGTTCCCATCTGCATGGGTGTCATGATGTTAGTCATGTCTGGCTTGTGTAGCATGACGTTGGCTTTGGAGATGTATGTTACGGAGGTTACCTTATTGAGGTGTGGGGGAGGGATGTGGATGTTAAGGGTTATTAGCTTATGAGCAGACCTGACCACCGATGGGATGACCATAGTTGTGGAGCATTGATTTCCCATGTTGTTAATGACCAGCTCTAGGATATTTGAGCCCCTGGTTGGACTATGGGTTACTTGATCCAGGGCATTGGGAATTATGACTTCCAGGAACCATTGGGCACATGTGTTGGTACGCAAGTATTTTTCCCAGTTAATGGCAGGGTAGTGTAAGTCACCCAGTATTAGGGTGTTTGGTTGCATCATAATATTTCCCAGTATGTTTCAAAAGGTGTAGTGGGAATCTTGGGGCATGGTGGTGGATCTGTAGCAAGCTATACAATTTGGATTGCAGTCTGACCTAGTGTTAGTTGCACCGGGTGTAATTCAGACGCATTCTGTTGGGCAAGTAGCCTGCTGGTGTGAATATCCTTGGTGAATATGGACACTCCTTCACCTTTATTGTTTTGGTCCTGGTTTGGTGGCTGACAAGTGTGGTGAGAGCTGTACCTGGTATTGCAGGGGTGCTCTCTGGAGCCTTGGATCAGGTCTCTGTTACTGCACAGATATCGATGTTCTCCATTTTTAGGAGTGCCTAGAGACTGTGAATGGCCACAAAAACATTGATCCCTACACACAAAGTTTCACAGATGCTATGTCTTAGATTAGAACTCCTACCTAACTAGTACATCACAGTACAGCATGCACTATGGAGATTACTAGGCTACTCCTTCCCCAAGGTGTATTTCAAAGTGAATGACATCAGCAGGCTTGCCAAAGTAGGGGAATGGAAGTTGTAGTGACTGTGAATAGCCTCAAAAGCATTAATCCCTCCACAGACAAATACACACACAAAGTTTTACAGTTGCCATGTCTGGGATTAGAACTCCTACCTAACTCGGTGCATCACACTACAGCATTACACAGTTATAGCACACACCACAGAGCTTACTGGGCTGCTCCTTCCCCAACAGTGTATTTCAAAGTGAATGACATCAGCAGACTTGCCAAAGTATGGCAATGGAAGTTGTAGTGACTGTGAATGGCCTCAAAAGCATTGATCCCTACACAGACAAACTCACAAAGTTTTATAGTTGCCATGTCTGGGATTAGAACTCCTACTTCACTAGTACATTACATGACAGCATTACGCAGTTATAGCATGCACCATTTAAATTACTGGGCTACTTCTTCCTCAGTGGTGTATTTCAAAGTGAATGACATCAGCAGCCTTGCCAAGGTTGGGCAATGGAAAGTGTAGGTCATAGGTTCATAGGTTCATAGGTTGGTGCTAGGCTATCGGCCCTAGAGCCTATACATGCCTAGCCATGATAATTCCCTGGCTATGTCTTCCCACAATATTTACTTCTCTGGACCCCTGTCTAGCAGGGAAACTGACATGATCCCCGGGGTCAATTTTCTATCTCCCATCCAATCATCCAGGTTCCTTTTCAAGAGGGCCAAAGAGGCACTCTGCTTGACATGTATAGGCAGTCTATTCCAGAGTCTGGAGAGTCTCTGGGTCAGGAACAAATCCCTCCATCATGTATTGTTCATTGTGATGACAAGGTTTGGATCCCTGGAGCATGTGGCTGTGAGGGTTTGGAATTCCTTAAGAGTAGCATGTCCAACAGCTCTGGGTTTGACATGGCATTACATGTTATGCAGAGATTGCCTCTGAGTACATAATATGTGACAGAGTATAGCTGGATGATTTTGAGATGGTCAGCATAGGGCATCTGGATTAGGCCTGTGATTCTTTTTAGTGAGGTATGTCTGCAGCCTTTCTAGTTGTTGCAGATGTCTTGTGAGGTACAGACGTAATGGACCATTGTAGCCTGTACTGGGTCTACTGAGAGATGACTACAGTGGGACAATGGCCTCCTTTTTCCTGGATGTAAAGCCCTTAGTGATGAGGTGTGCCACATAGGTGGATTTCCTGACTGCTGTGGCGATGTGGTTATCACAGGTGAAACAACTGTCCACCTGTGTCCCTAAGTGTCTTATCAACCTTTAGGTGTTTAGTGTACTGCCACCTATGTGGTACTTCACAGGTACATGTCCCTTCCCAAAGGGGATAACTATACATTTCTTGGCATTGATCTTGAGGCCATGGCTCAGGCACCAAGCATCTCTTTCTCTAAGGCCCTTCTTTAGAATATCCACATCATGTGGGGATTCAATATTGGCTCCCAGTTTGCAGTCATCTGCGACCTTTGTTTGCCAAAGTCCCTTAGTGCTGGACTGTACTTCAGAGCAGTAGATGCCAAACAAGGGCGGTCCCAGGACTGAGCCCTGAGCTACTCCAACTGTCACTTGTCTGAGGCTGGAGTTGGTGTCACCTACATTTACAGTGTGGGTTCTGTCAGTACAGCAGTTAGCAGCCCATTGGGTGACATAGGGATTAATGGCCAGTTTGGTACATTTATCTATGATTCCAGACTGGGGGATGGTGTTGAAGGCCTTGGTGAGGTCTGGATAGGCTGTGTGAACCACCTTAATCTCATCCACAGCTCTGGAGACTGATTCAAAGTTGTCAATCAGGTTGAGGTGACATGATCGGTCCTTCACAAACCCAACCTGGTTGGGGTCCAGTATTTGCAGGTTGCCAATGTCTTTGTTTTAATTTCCATGATAATACATTCCATTACCTTGCAGATCAGGCATGCCATATTGCTGGGGCTGTAGTTCCCAGGATTCAAGGTGGATCCTCCCTTGTGGAATGGGATAACTGTAGCTGTGCCCCACACAGTGGGCATGAAGCCTGCAGTGTGGCTATGACTAGACATGGCACATAGGTGAGGTGCCAGTTCATTTTCTAGTTCATGTTGTACACAGCCCAGGATGTTGACTGGTCCCATGGCTGCTGTTGTCTTAGCTCTGGAGAGTGTGGTTTTTACCTGTGTGGCCATTATTACCAGAATTTGGCAATCTTTCAGTGTTGAGATGGGCCCTTTATGGGTGGGAGGTGGGTGCAGTTGGCACTGAATCGATCTGCCAGGATATTGGCAATATCCTTGGGTGCAGTATATTTAATACAATCCTGTTGTATCTCAGAGCAGATCTGAGCATTGCCATTTAGATTACTGACATAACGATGGAACAGCTTGTAGTTGTCTTTGGCACATTTGGCTATATTATGCTCATAACTAGCTTTGGTGGATGTTATGAAGGATCTCAGCTTTTTTACTGTGGCTGGTAAGGAAGTATTTTGCATCCTGGGAATTCCCTCATTTCTGCAACAGTTTCTTCCTTTTACTGTATAGTATGCTTATGGCAGGGGGCCACCACATTGGCTTCCTTTTCTTGGTGGTGAGTGTCTTGGTTCTATATTGGATGGCACAATCTATGCACAAGTGGATGTGCTTATACAGTGCCTTCATGTAGGATGCAGCAGTTGTCCTTTCAGTTCCCATCTGCATGGGTGTCATGATGTTAGTCATGTCTGACATGTGTAGCATGATGTTGGCTTTGGAGATGTGTGTTACGGAGGTTTCCTTACTGGGGTGTAGGGACAGGATGTGGATGTTAAGGGTGATTAGCTTATGGGCAGACCTGACCACCGATGGGGTGACCATAGGTGTGGAGCATTGATTTCCCATGTTGGTAATGACCAGGTCTAGGATATTTGAGCCCCTGGTGCGACTATGGGTTACTTGATCCAGGGCATTAGGAATTATGACTTTCAAGAACCATTGGGCACACGTGTTGGTACACAAGTATTTTTCCCAGTTAATGGCAGGGTAGTGTAAGTCACCCAGTATTAGGGTGTTTGGTTGCATCATAATATTTCCCAGTATGTTTCAAAAGGTGTAGTGGTAATCTTGGCGCATGGTGGGGGATCTGTAGCAAGCTATACAATTTGGATTGCAGTCTGACCTTGTGTTAGTTGCACCGGGGGTATTTCAGATGCATTCTTAGGTTCATAGGTTCATAGGTTCATACTAGGCTATCTGCCCTAGGGCATTTATAAGCCTAGCCCAGAGTTTTTGTGGCTTACGCCACCCCTTTCGATTGAAGGATATTATGCCCATTATTTTGCTGTGCCTCTGTCAAGCAGTGACACTGATGTAATCCCTGGGGTATACCTGCGATCTCCCATCCATTGGTCAAGATTTCTCTTGAACAAAGCCAGCGAGGTGCTCTGCCTCACATGTACCGGGATTTTGTTCCACAGCATAGGGAGTCTCTGGGTGATGAATCTGTCCCTCCAGCACATCCTATTTATGACCGTGTCAAGGTTTAAGTCTCGTGCTCTTGTGGATCTGATGGATTTAGATTTTTTGAGGTGAAGCATGTTCATTAATTCCGGTTTGGACATGGCCTTGTATGTCAGGCACAGGTCACCTCTGAGCAGGCGGTGGCGACTGAGTAGAGCTGGAGCTCCTTCAGTCGGGCAGCATAGGACATTTTTGAGACCCTTTATCCTTTTGGTGAGGAACTTTTGGGGCCTTTCCAATTGCTGCAGGTGTCGGGTCAGATACATTCCAAATGGGGCGTTGTACTCAATCATCGGTCTGATGAGTGAAGAGTACAGGGGAATGATGACCTCCCTTGACCTAGATGTGAAACCCTTCATGATCAGGTGGGCAATGTAGAAGGTCTTCCTAACAACTTTGGCAACGTGGGTGTCAAATGAGAGGTTACTATCAACCTGGGTTCCCAGATCCCTGATAACCTCTTCTGTGCTTAGTGGATTGCCACCTATATGGTAACTAGGGGTAACCTAGTTTTTCCCAAAGGGGATGACTATGCATTTTTTAGTGTTTAACTTTAGGCCATGGCTTTGGCACCAGTTATCCATTTCTATGAGACCCTTCTGAAGGATATCTGTGTCTGATGTGTTTTCAACTATGGCGCCCAGTTTGCAGTCATCTGCAAACTTTGTCAGCCATAATCCTCCTGTGCTTGCCTGTACTTCCGAAAAGTAGATGCCGAACAAGAGTGGACCCAGGACCGAGCCCTGTGGGACACCGCTTGTGACAGGCTTGGAATCTGACATGGTGCCAGCAACTCTAACCCTGTGAGTTCTGTCACTTAGCCAGTTTGCAACCCATCTTGTGACGTATGGGTTTACATTTAAACTGGTGAGTTTTTCTATGATGCCTGAGTGGGGTATCGTGTCAAAGGGCTTTGCCAGGTCAAGGTAGGCTGTGTGGACTGCCTTGCCCTCATCAATGGCCTTGGTGACTGTTTCGAAAAAGTCAACCAAGTTTAAAAGGCTTGATCTACCCTTGACAAAGCCAAATTGGGTTTGATCCAATGTCTACAGGTCCCCTATGTCTTTATTTATGAGTTCCATAATGATCCTCTCCATAGCTTTGCAGACCAGGCTTGTCAAGCTGATGGGATGGTAGTTTCCAGGGTCGGTGGAGGCACCGCCTTTGTGTAATGGGACCACAGTAGCCGTACGCCATTCCTTGGGTACGTATCCTGAGGTGAGGCTAAGATTAAACAGCTGCCCTAACTGCGGGTTTAATTCCTCAATGAGCTCGTGGAGCACACAACCTGGGACACCATCTGGTCCCATGGATGCTGTGTTTTTCGCCTTGGAGAGAGCTGTTCTTACTTGAGCATTTGAGATGTTTGGGAGGCTACAATCCTCTGGTATAGATAGTTCTCCTTTTGGGGGGGAGGGGGGGAATTTGCACTGAACCTGTCAGCCAGTATGTTGGCAATGTCTGTAGGTTCAGTCATCTTTACATCATTTTTAACCAGTTCTGAACATATCTGGGAGTTTCCTCCCAGGTTTCTAACATAGCTAAAAAAGGCCTTGTGGTTGCCTTTTGAGTCCGTGGCAATTTTTCTTTCAAAATTTGCTTTAGAGGATTTTATGAGAGCTCTTAGTTTTTTACTTACGATGATCAAGGGTGTCTTCCCTTTTGAGGATTTTGCTCTATCTTGTAGTAGCTTTCTCCTTTTGTTGTAGAGCTTGTTTATGGCTGGGGTCCACCAGACTGGACGCCTGCCTTTGGTACAAAGAGTCTTTGTTTTGTTTGGGATTGCCTGATCCATTCAGTCCTGGAGGTGCTGGTAGAAGGCATTTGTAAGTGATTCAGCGGCTTTAGTGATGGTTTCCGCTGGCTCAGGGGCCTTAAAAGAGACCACACCAGTCCTAAGAAGTGTGAAGTCGGCTTTAGAGAAGTTCTTCACTGTGGTCTTTTTTATCTGGGGTGGGGGCGGGATGTGGACTTCCAGTGAGATTAGTTTATAATCTGATCTCACCAATGAAGGGTATACCTCCGGTGTTGAACATTGTGACCCCATGTTTGTGATGATGAGATCCAGTATGTTTTCACCTCTTGTGGGCATGATGACTAGTTGTTCCATGGCATTAGAGTTTATGAACTCTAGGAACCTTTGGGCTAGAGTGTTGGGGCTTGAGTAGTGATCCCAGTCTATGTTTGGATAGTTGAAATCACCTAGTATGATGGTGTTTGGGGTTACATTTATCCCCTCCAGAGTTTTCAGGAATGCTGTGTGAGGATCCTGAGTTTGAGAGGGTGGCCTGTAACATGCTACAAATTGTAGAGCAGTCTTGCCTATGGTTAATTGCACCTGGATGGTCTCCGATGCATCGTATGCTGCCACCAACCTGGAGGTGAGGGTATCTTTGATGAATATGGACACCCCTCCTCCTTTCTTGGTGTTGTCCGGATTTTGTGGCCAGAACGCATGATATGAGGTAAAACCTGATAGTGCCGGGGTGCTCTCAGGAGCCTTGAACCAGGTTTCAGTCACAGCACAGACATCGATGTTCTCCATATTGAGAAGGGCTTGATGCGTGCATCTTGAGGTTGAGACTTCTGGCATTGAGCAGCATTACCCTTAGTTTTTTCCTTTGTTTTGTTCTAGGGTGGTAGGTTTAGAATTTGAGCCTGGCCTAAAAAGGCACTATGGGGTGGCAAGAGCCTTTGCCAATATCCGGAAGCCCAGGGTGACAGGTGCAAGCCGTCCCTGTGAAGCAACGTGGCTTGTCCAGCATGTCATCCCAGGCAGACAGACATTGATCCTCTTTGAATGACACCAGTGATTAAGCCAATTATTAAAGCTGATCATCTTGTCTCTGTACTGTGGCATCATTCTTGGTGAAGGTAGGATACTGCTCAAGGTCAGGGTCATACCTGCCTGGGCTACATAATCAGAGAGCTCCTCTATGTACCTTTTCATGTAGTCCAGGGAGGTGCATCTCAGGTCGTTCACACCAGCATGGACAATGACTGAGTCATACTTGTACTTGCTGTCGAGTGACCTGAGTGCTTGAGTTATGTGGCGGATTCTAGCGCCCAACAGGCAGCTTACTGTGACCTTCTCCTTGCTCAATCTGGTGAGTGGGACGTCAGTGTGTCTGACTATGGAGTCACCTATGACAAGAGTGTCTGACATTGTGTTTGGCCTTAAGGGCTGTGACTGTTTGGCACACTGACTTTGTGGTCTGTGTGTTGCATGTGTCTTGGTCTGTGGTGGTAGTTGTTTGGGTGTCTGCTCTGGTGGCCTCTGCTGTTTTGGTAGATTTTTGGTCAGAGCCTCCGAGTATGTTTTTATGTGTTTGTGTGTGTGATATGAGGTTGTGCTAGTGCTATGTGAGACTGGGTTTGTAGTGTGTGTGGTTACCTTCTCCTCCTGTCTGGTCTTGCCAGTCCTATGATGAGAGAGCTCAGCCTCCAGTTTGGCTATATATTTGCATCTCTCACATGTGTTTGTGTTTTGTGGGAGAAGGAGAGGGTTGTCTGTGTACATGAGGCAATTGTAACATTGCCTTAATATTCCCAGATTCATCAGCTGAGCAGCAGATGACACTAGCAACTGACCCCGCAACATGCTAGAAGGAAAAGTTAAGAACTTTGTGTAGATGGATTTGAGAAGACTTCAAGGGGTGTGGATGATCGAAAAAGGGGTATTAGGCTGGTAGGGTGCTATGTATAATAAAAAGTGCTATATCAGAGTAAAGAGTACTTTGGGTGCAAGTGCTAGGCTATCCGGATAGAGAATAGTCACTTATGAATCAAGTAGATCAAGACTTTATAGGTATAGAATAGGGTAGTTTGATTATCAGTACAGCTTAGGAAGAGATGTTCTAAGGGAAAATTTGAAGAGTGGACTTTAGGTAGCCCAAATAGTTTAACCTTGATTAACCGTAGCTGCTCTAGTGGCAACTCCGTGCTAAAGTGTGCTTTATAGCAGGGGGCTGGAAAAGACAGGAAATGACCCAAAATGGCCAATAAACTACAAGTTACTGCCTTAAACCACTCCTCTGAGGACAAACAGGCAGCTCTGTTGGGCAAGTAGCCTGGTGTGAATATCCTTGGTGAATATGGTCACTCCTTCACTTTTATTGTTTTAGTCCTGGTTTGGTGGTCGACAGGTGTGGTGAGAGCTGTACCTGGTATTGCAGGGGTGCTGTCTGGAGCCTTGGGTCAGTTACTGCACAGATATCGATGTTCTCCATTTTAGCAGTGCCTAGTGACTGTGAATGGCCACAAAAACATTGATCCCTACACACACAGTTTCACAGATGCTATGTCTGGGATTATTACTCCTACCTAACTAGTACATCACAATACAGCATGCACTATGGGGATTACTAGGCTCCTGCTTCCCCAAGGTGTATTTCAAAGTGAATGACATTAGCAGCCCCGCTAAAGTAGAGCATTTGAAATTGTAGTGAGTGTGAATGGTATCAAATGCATTGATTGCTACATAGACAAACACACACACAAAGTTCTACAGTTGCCATGTCTGGGAATAGAACTCCTATTTAACTAGTACATCACACTACAGCATTACACAGTTATAGCACATGCCACGAAGATTATTGGGCTACTCCTTCCTTAAAGGTGTATTTCAAAGTGAATGACATCAGCAACCCTGCCAAAGTAGGGCATTTGAAATTGCAGTGAATGTGAATGGCCTCAAAAGCATTGATCCATACATAGACAAGCACACACACAAAGTTCTACAATTGTCATGTCTGGGAATAGAACTCCTATCTAAGTAGTACGTTACACTACAGCATTATGCAGTTATAGCACATGGCGCAGAGATTACTGGGCTACTCCTTCCCCAAAGGTGTATTTCAAAGTGAATGACATTAGCAACCCTGCCAAAGTAGAGCACTTGAAATTGTATTGAGTGTGAATGGCCTCAAAAGCATTGATCCCTACACAGACAAATACATGCACAAAGTTCTACAGTTGTCATGTCTGGGAATAGAACTCATACCTAACTAGTACATTACACAACAGCATTACGCAGTTATAGCACGCACCATGGAGATTACTAGGCTACTTCTTCCCCGAAGGTGTATTTCAAGGTGAATGACATCAGCAGACTTGCCAAAGTAGGGCAATGGAAGTTGTAGTGACTGTGAATAGCCTCAAAAGCATTGATCCATACACAGACAAACACACAAAGTTTAACAGTTGCCATGTCTGGGATTAGAACTCCTACCTAACTAGTACATCACACTATAGCATTACGCATTATGCATGGAGCTTATAGGCTACTCCTTCCCCAAAGATGTATTTCAAGATGAAGAGATCAGCAGGCTTGCCATAGTAGGGTAATGGGGAGTGCAGTGTGTGTACATGGGCCATAACCCATTCATCTGGAACCAGACACACAACACTCAGGCACACACAGGTTTATATTTCACAGGTACATGTATACAACTGCTAGATGACTACTGACTTTTACAGTCATGTTACACAGTTATCAGAAGCACCACAGACACTGTAGGGCTGAGGGATATCAGAGGCAAATGTCAACAGTGATTGACATTTGTGCATCATGTGGTTTTAGCCAACTGGATGTGTGCTGGGTGGGACAGGCCTCATGATGGGAGACTCTTTGTCACTGTCTGTCACTCTCTTCCACACATCTATGTATTTGTAATTTTGGCGTATTTATAGCATGTTGTCCTCGGATATATGTGTGATTTCCTAATCAATGTGTGTGCAAAGCATGACTGGTGTGTAATGAGAAGTGTGTGCACAAACATTTGTGACTGTCAGATATGTATAGTCCATTGTTGTTGCCAGACATGGGCTTCATTTCTGTAAGGGTTGGAGCATGCCCATTATGACCTTTCAGTATTTTGTTGTCAGACATGGGCTTCATTTCTCTAAGTGTGGGAGCATACCCAGTATGACCTTCTGTATTGAATGTGTGAATCCATTCCAGGTAGGGTGTATTCCAGTGCAGGTTTTTGTGTTCTACACCTACAGCTAGCAACCGGTTTCTGCAGCATATCTGTAGATTGGTTGACAATATGGGGTCAAAATGAGCAAAGGATAGTGGGTTACTGTAGGTAATTGTGTCTGTGCTACATGCTCTTGGTGTTAGCAGAGATATTCAGACATATGTACTGTTTTACACTGTGATGTCTTATGTCATCACATACTGTCAGGTATACATATTTGCTTGCAGTAATGTCCTGGGGAACACAGGGTGAATGCAGCTGTGTCCAGTATTGTGGTCTGCAGCCTACATATTCTTGCACAAACATGCCATTCTGGAGGGGAAGCTGCAGACACTTGCTGATGGGTCTGTGTAAATGGTTCAGCACCTTGGTACAGTGTTGGCTGAGGATCCCATGCTTGTACATCCATTGACATGACAGTATAGCCATATCCTGCTGTGGCCATACCTCACAGCTGTACCGATTCACACAGGTTACCCAGAGGCAGGGGTCATAATTCTGGACATTATCCCTTCATATTGTGGTTTACAAGCAGGTTTGTAGCCACCCATTCCTGTGTTTGCAGACAGGGATAGTATGTGCACATGGCTGAGTTTCAGACTTCACACACTCCATGCCGTCCATGCTCCTACCCCCCCCCCCCATTATACTATCCTCTTCCAAACATTATGCAAACATTATCTGATAGGTTCCCTATAGTTATCACCTCATCCCAGCAGTAATTTGGTGTTGGTCCACAGTTCATGCAGTAGGACATGGTGGACATGTTACTGGGATTTGTTGACATGGCCTTGCATTTCTGTTCTGTGGACTGTGTTATGTTGTTATTTTGGAGTCTATGACATAACATACATTGGCAGTAAGGGTGAGACACAGGCTTTTGGCAGAGGTCTGTAGGCCATTTGGTAGTGATGCAGGCCAACTGTAACAGGCAGTTGCATTATGTCACTCCTACAGTCCCAGATTGCAAGACACTATATTCCTCTGGGGTGACAGGGTAGGTGTGCAAGGTGTTAATGCCAATACTTTCTGTCATTATTGATCCAGTGGTGTGGATGCTGGCAGGGTGCTGCTTACACCTAGGGACACACCTGCATGGGTCACCTCTTCTGCATGCTGCATTCTTTGGCTATTGCCATACAGAGGTGGGGTCATATTGTCCTCATTCCCAACAGCAGGGATAAGACCAGAGAGGTACCTGTGTGTAATGGTGGGGTGAGCTGGGTGCATGTGTACTATGGGCACTACTTGCATCTGACTCACAGATATGCATGGGGCATTCCACTTATGCTGACTTGTGCAGGGACATCAGCAGTTTCTCAATACTTCATACATATGACCTTTGTGGTCTGCCAGTGTTTGGCCAGACAACATCGGTATTTCATACTACAAACCCAACTAATGTGCTGCTAACCTGTAGGTACACTTCCAAAGGTGTGTCCATTTGACAATAACATATTATACACTGTCTGTCTGGGGTACTTCCACCTGTGTACTGTTTGTATGTCTGGGCCCACATTCATGCCATGTCCATCTTTCAGATGGTGACAAATATTACTTCCAAACATTTACTATGGCTTACTGCTGGAATGTGTTTTGCTGGGATGCATTGTGTTTGGCACTGCAGTTGTGAGAACTTGGCCCTGCCATCGGCAGTACTGGCCAGTGGCCACCAGGACAAACTTCACCATGCCTACATATTGACCACTCTCACACAATATACAACACACATCAACCTAACACACGCAGCCCTGCATATTGTACACATGCTATAATCTATCCTGCTACTTTGGCTGGCTCAGGTAATCTGTTATTGTACCTACACATACATGTTACTACATTTCTGCATAGGATTGGGGGGGCACACCTGACACATGTACACATTTGCTATGACTGTACTGGTATTTCAGGTACTCCATTTCATTCTCTATTCTGACCTATCATGCTGACTAGAGGCATATCAGTGTACTACAGGTCTTAGGTTTGATTGACCTACATTTCAGTTTCAGACTTCTTACCCTTCAGAACTAACATCCCACTGCCTGACCTGTTGTAGTCCATCTGTGTAGGTCTGGAGGGGGCATGTTCTCCATAGCCATCAATCAGAGGCCTTAGCACAGCCTTTGTTTGTGTTTGTCTATGCCTGTCCTGCTGGCTGAGACTGTTGTTGGGTATATGAGCTTCCCTGACTGCCATGTGTGTGTCCTATGGACACATTGGCCCATTACATTTCCTGCAGTGAGTTTTGTCACCTTCTCTAGTACTGGCTACTATGGTGACACCAGTATTTGTTACAGATTTCATGTTGCCACTATAGGTGTCTGCTATCTGCTGGCATCCCATTCAGCCACCCGATTCCCTTGCATGCTCACATCCATAATATAGATACAAGTAACAAAACATACTACTCCATTTGGCAATTGATAGGGAGAGCAACTTACCTTGTGGTTGTGCCAGTATTGAGGATAGTGCTGGAGGGCTGACTATGTCGGATGCACATAGTACACTCCCTATACATGGTTAAGCACAGGTAGTGTCATGTTTGGCATCCCTTTTACTGTATGTGCGAATCAGAGAGAGATGTCATTCCCTGGGTACCTGCCATGTCAGTTTATGTGCTATGTGTTGCCCCTTTGCCATGGCCTGGGCATACTGGGCATGTCTCCTTCTGCCTACTGAGGCAGGCTTTGGTTGTTCCTCCTATGAGTCACATTGTGCCTGTGCAGGCCTTGGCAATGGTAGGAGGCTGTGTGGCCCTGCCCCGTGCTGTTCCTACTGCAGCTGTTTCCGCAGGATCATATTGTGTAGCATGGCATACATGATGGCAATTTGGGTACATGTAGCTGGTGAGTACTGCAAGGTTCCACCGGATATGTCCAGACACTGGAACCATGACTTGAGCATCCCAAATGCATGATCTATTATGATTCTGGTCTGTGCGTGTGCCTCATTATGGAGTTCTTGTTCGGGTGTGTGTGCATTTCTGATGGGCGTCATCAGCCACAGCTCCAGTGCATAACCAGCATCCCCCACTAGGTGGCTGTAAGCGATGTCCCCATTGGCAAATCTCTGGTACAGCTGCATCATATGGCAGATGTGAGAGTCGTGATAGCTTCCAGGGCAGCCAGCACACACATTCATTATAATTCCCTGGGCATCGTACATGACCTGGCAGATGATCGAGGGGAAGCCCTTGTGGTTGATGTAGACCCTACCCCACTCACCAGGTGGTGCTTTGATGCATATGTGCGTGCAGTCTATAGCACCCACTACCTCAGGGTATTCTGCTGTTTGGTGGAAGAGATGCATATTGCTGGTCAACGCCTCATGGCTATTGTAGAAATGTACGTGCTCACCGGCATGTGCTGACATGACATCCAGGAATTGGTAGAGTACCCTGGATGCTGATGCCTGTGAGATCTCCATGATATCCCCAGTTGGCCTTTGGAAGGTACCTGTGGCTAGTATTCTTAGACCTGCACATACCTTGGTATCCACTGGGATGGGATCCCCTCTGTTGGTTCTGTGTGTGAGGTGTGGCCGGCACAGCTCATCAATTTGCTCTAGGAGGTCCCTGTCCACCCTATAATGCTCCACTATCTCCAGCTCATGTAGCCCCTGGTAGGTTATCCTGGGTCTGTGCATTCTTCTCCTTCTCCTCATTGTGGTTTGGTCATCAGCATTCTCATCCTCACCACCCTCAGCCTCTTCCACATGTTGCTTTATGATAGCTGCTGCAGCCCCTATCATTATGTTTCTTTTGTTTGGTAATATTTCCCTGCTTGTGTACACCGGTGGTGTACAGTTTGGGAAATACCAGAGGGAAAGGTGTTTGCATAGTTTATAGTGGTGTGCTGGGCTGGGCTGCTGCCTGTGTAGTCGGCTGATTCTGATACATTTCACCTGCCAGCTATGCTAGTTCTCCTTGATTACCTTCCTACTGCTGTTTTCCCTTCCCATTGCCTTCCTGTTTAAGCCCAGGGGCATGTTACACAAACACAGTGCTCAGATGTGCATGGAGCTGCTATTTCCTGGTTTACTTTATTTTTTCCTTTAAAACACAGTGTGCGGCATGCACACCCGCTTAGGCAATGTAAAGAGTGCTTGGCAGCTTCAGGCACACACCTTTGCTTAGCTCTGCTAAGTTAAGGGCAAGCCCGAGCCACAGGGCTCCAAAAAGCTTACAGTATGCCTGACACACCCCTCTGTGATGTCAGCTAGCTCTTAGGCTTGCACCATGGTCTTCCTGCACCTACACAGTTATGTAAAGGCTAGCCATGAGGGGGAATCTGGGATTCAGTATCATTCCCCTCATTTGCATAGGATTGCCTGCTAATGCCTAGTTACAAGTCTGACACTGAGCCTTTCCCCTTAGCAACCACTATTCACTGGCCATGTTGTCTTCTGCCTGTCATTGAGTATAATGGCAAAATTGTGATTTTGGACAGAATGCTTATTTCAAGGTTTTTTTTTATTTTTGGGACGATTCCATTTGCGCTCCACTGCCCTATGCTTAAACGGCCGAAATCGGCAAAAAAAAAAAAAAGTTTTTTTTTTTTTTTGTAACTGTTTTCCATGCTAATGCCCATATATTTGGTCATTGGCATGCTTTACACATTATATGCACCCTTTATTTGGAGCTGTCATGGCTCCGTTTTGTAGTTTGCAGAAATGTACTCGGTTACTAGCCGAGTACATTTCTGCAGATTACACTAGTCCTGCACGGCCGGCTGCCAGCTTCCTGGATTGCAAATTCACCTAATTTATATGGTTTTCACCTGCAAATAGGGTAATTTGCATACAGGAGCTGTGTCCATGCAGGAATAGTGCAGGAGCGCTCGTGCACGTCCCGGGAGCTTGTTCCTGGGTCTCTCAGCGGCCATATTGCCTCCAGCAGCTCCTGCACTATTCCTGCACGCCGTGCAGAGCTTGCTGAATCTTGGGGTTGGTGTTGAGCAAGGTGTGTGTCTGAGCTGTCTTGTGCAGTTGTGGTGTTATGGAAAGTTTATTTTTAAGGTAAGGTGCACAGCTAACATTAGGGGCAGGACTAGAGCTAGCGTGCATTACTGACATGGAGCTGGGGAGTAACATTTGAGCTGAATTGTTGCTACTGTTATGGGTAGTACATCAGAAAAGGAAATGTATTTCCTTTTTTGATAGGCTATCAGTAATTTGTGTTGTCAGTATAATGAATTGTCAACATGTTTTGGTTGGTGTTTTTTGTGTTAATCATTTAAAACATCAAACATTCATTATATATAAATACACACACACACACACACACACACACATATATATATATATATATATATATATATATTTACATATTAAATGCTGTTAATTTGTTTTAACATAATGCTGCATTCTTATTGACCTGAAGCATAAGTTGAGTATGCATATTTAGCTATTTTCTCATAACTAAGAGGGAATGTATAAAATATCAGCTGTAATTTATGTTACTGCTGATATATCATTTGTATATTGTATTATATTATCAATCAGTTTTGCTTCTCCCTTGGAAGTATCTAATGTGGTTATTTTACTACTATTGTATGAATTATGTATTTTATTATTTTTGCTAGTGCCTAATGGATCTGGTTGTGACTGAAGAGTGTCTTCAAACTAGTTCACTTACCCAGTGAATAAATGATAAAAAAAAAAAAAAAAAATGAAAAAAGAAAAATACAGCCAACAGCCAAAGGTCGCTCAGTGAAATAGAATGTAAACGACCAGCACAAAACCAAGCGTCCACCAAAGCCGATAAAACTGGAACTTTATTACAGAGAATAAGCGCTTTCACACATAATGCTTCATCAGACCCATAAAAAAGCATCACAGATGTATGTATTTATATAGTTAAAAATCAATTAACCAACCAATCAAAAGAAAACAACAATCACTGATGTATACTTCGTTTCTTTAAAACAGGCTTTAAAGGTACAGATGAAATCATTCCTGGCAGTTTATCTGCCTGCAACTTCACAATCCATTTTGATTCAATATTTTCCAATTTATTATTATAGTCTCCCCTTCTCTTACTAGTATGTACAAGCTGCAAAACGCTAAAGACAAAGGAGTGTCCTGGTGCCACAGAAATATGTTGGCCAATGCATTAAGTAAATTCATTCGCATAATATCCCCCAAATGCTGAAAAATGCGCTCTTTCAACATTCTGACTTTCTTACC